>NW_028081596.1:0-1367 GCF_014824575.4 Sturnira hondurensis
GGGACAGACCACGTTATGGCACACAGGAGACAGGCTACATACTCAAGGGATCAAAATCAAGTATCAAGAATTATTTGCACCAGCACAGTGATGTTAATTGTGTTCATGTTGGGTTCTGCAGCAGTTATGTGGGGTGCTGGGGGACCCCTTTTGACTGCATTTTCAGAAGCAGTTCTTAATGGAAACCTAAGGTAAACATTCTGCTTCCAAGACAGATTTTGAGGGGGGATGAACTATTAATATGGTTGAATATGTGGAACGGGAGAATTGAGGGAAAGAAAGGAAAGACCACCAGCAGCCCTTGCAAAGGGTGGTCTTCATCCAAAGGAGGTGATGTTGTGTATGTGGTGGATTCCCAAGGTGTTTCTGCAGTGGGAGCTCCTTGCAGAAACCCAGTGGATTACTCTCATCAGAGCCACTGAAAGCTGCCTGTGGGAAAGCGTTCAGACCTTGTCAGCAGAAGACACAGAAGGTGCAAGGTCATTGAGTTCAGTCTTTCCAACTCTGTCTTAATGGAGAGAAATTTCCATTTCCTGGACGACTGCAGAAGGCACCTGGAAGAGTTCTCTGCCCTGAAAGAGAACAATGTTGTGGGAAGATAGAATGGTGAAGTTGCCTGAAAAGTGGCAGAGGGCAGTGGAACAAAGTGGTGACTGTGTTGTCCAGTCGTTACTCAGTCACATTGCTGGGGGAACATGAAAAGTGTGCCTGATGGTAAAAAGTGAACTAACCTTTCCATCAAGCCAGTAGTTTGATGTGTTCCGAGTGTTGGTGTCTGCTGTCATCTCCTGGCCATTTGGGGAATTATGCCTCAGTACAGGTCAGCAGTAAAAGTGTTAGATTCCAGTGGAATATCAGTGTCTTTTGATAGTAGTTTTTTTTNAAGTGTCTTTTTATAGTTTTTATTTATTTTTTACTTTTTTTTGAGATAGAGAAGAGGAGGGAGAAAGAGAGGGAGAGACACATCAATGTATGAGAGAAAAACTGATCAGTTGCCTGTCACATGCCCCCAACTGGGGGCCTGGCCCATAACCCAGGCATGTGTCCTGACTGGGAATCAAACCTGTGACCTTCTGGTTTGCAGGGCAGTGCTCAATCCACTGAGCCACACCAGCCAGGGCTTGATGGCAGGGGTTTCTACAGGCACATTTGAAAAAGTCTAAATGTCAGGGCTATCCATCTACCTTGTCACTGGTTTCCAGATTAACGGCCAGGAGAGCAATTAGTGTGTTTTATGTGACATTTCTTGGATTTGGCTGTGTAGTGTGATAGAGTCGGGTTTCTACAATTTTCAGGTGTGCTTGAAAATTGTCATTTGCTTTGTTACAGATTCCTAAACAACGCAGAGGTAAAATTTATTTGAAATT
>NW_028081597.1:0-761 GCF_014824575.4 Sturnira hondurensis
TACATCCTAAACCCTGAGAACTCCACCTCAACAAGACATGCACCCTAATGTTCATAGCAGAACCATTACAATAGTCAAGTGCTGGAGGCAACCCAACAGCTTGTCAGAAAATGAGTGGATCCAAACAGCATGTCACACATGCACAAAGTAATACGAGGCAGCATAGACAAAGAAGCAGCTCCTACCCTCAGCAAGAGCATGCTGGGAACAACATAGCATTATCCGAAGTGAAAAAGGATGGGTGGTTGGGCACACATACCCTTAGATCTCACCTTTAACCAGAGTCCAAACAACACACAAAGAAAGCAGGCGGAATGTAAACAGAAACACTGAAATTGAGAACAATCTGAAAGTCTTGAGAGGAGAGATAGAAGCCAAAAGGTAGAATGGCTTTCAGGAATGACTACAGGAAACACCTGAAGAAAAACAGGTGTTTTATCGGGTGGAAACAAGAAAGAGACATGGCTTTAGCTTGCGCCAGTGTGATGATGGGGAGAAATGCAGTCAAGTGCAAATGAACAAACAAGAAAACGTGATTTAAGAAAATGAAACTCGAAATAAATGTAGGTGGAAATATAAAACAGCAGGAACAACAACAACATCAACAACGAGAGGCACTTTTGCTTAAACAGCATGTTTAACACAATACTTACACAAAGGATATCCTATCCCTCCGTTACATGTTTATTAGGTTCAGTTCAAGAGAATATGGGCTCTCTGTCTTAATTCACTTTACCTCTGCCTTGCTACTGATCACAAAG
>NW_028081598.1:0-2041 GCF_014824575.4 Sturnira hondurensis
GAAATAAGGGGACAGTCACCTACAAAGGAGTGCCCATCAGACTGTCAGCCAATTTCTCAAAAGAGACCTTACAGGCAAGAAGGGGCTGGAAAGAAGTACTCCAAGTCATGAAATCCAAAGACCTACAGCCAAGATTGCTCTATCCAGCAAAGCTTTCATTTAGAATGGAAGGGCAGATAAAGTGCTTCTCGGACATGGTCAAGTTGAAGGAGTTCATCATCACCAAGCCCTTATTGTATGAAATGTTAAAGGGACTTAGGAAAAAGAAGATCAAAACTATGAACAGTAAAATGACAAGAAACTCACAGTTATTAACAGACACACCTAAAATTTAAAAAGCACAAGCAAACTAAGCAAACAACTAGAACAGGAACAAAACCACAGAAATGGAGATCACATGGAGGATTATCAGCAGGGGAGTGAGGGGGAGAGAGGGGAAAAAGGTACAGAGAATAAGTAGCATAAATGGTAGGTAGAAAATAGACAGGGGGAGGGTAAGAATAGTATAGTAAATGTAGAAGCCAAAGAATTTACATGTATGACCCACTGACATGAACTAAAGGAGGGGGGAATGTGGGTGGGAGGGGGTGTGCAGGGCAGAGGGGAGTGAAGGGGGGAAATGGGACAACTGTAATAGCATAATCAATAAAATCTACTTTTAAATAAATAAATAAAACAAAGATGACTCCAGGGAGACTAGAGATAGTGCCAGGAGAAAGGCCGGGTCACCATGGTGGGGCCTGAGATGGGAGCCGCCCTCAAGCAGGCAGGAGACCCGTGGAGGTCTGGCCTTGAACTTGGGAGAAGACAGGCTTTGGTGACCCACAGAAGTGGGCTCCAGGCTCACCGTGACCACCCAACGGTGGCGAGTCTGTGCTCACTCAGCCTGTGAGTGCAAAGGGAAGAGTAACAATGATCTATAAAAGGGAGGACCATAGAAAATGCCCACCTCGGAGGGCTGTGCCGACACCTTTTAGGCATCTCATTTATCCTCACACTGGCCAGGCTGAGTCCTCGTGAGACCCACCTGTGTGCGGTGGGCAGGGAGGCCTGAGATCCCGAGGTTTGGTGGAGCAGGACGAAGGCCCAGGCAGGCAAAGCGCCTTGCACCGCTCCCAGGAAGTGGCTGAGCTGGGTCTGAAAACCCCAGACGGTTCTGGTCCCAGGGCCCACACGTTCCTGCTGCCTCCCTTTTCCCCCTCGGGTCCTGTGTTTTGAAAGAATTTTACTCCCAGACAGGCTACAGTATTTTCTTTTTTTTTTTAAGATTTATTTATTTATTTATCTTTTAGAGGGGAAGGAGAGAGGGAGAGAAACATCAATGTATGGTTGCCTTTTGTGCGTCCCCTGTTGGGAGTTAGCCCGCAAGGAACCGGCCTGCAACCCAGGCATGTGCCCTGACTGGGAATCGAACCGCGATCATCTGGTTCGCAGGCCCGCGTTCAATCCGCTGAGCTACGCCAGCCAGGGCTACAGTATTTTCTAAGATTTTATTTACTTAGTTTAATAGAGAAGGGAAGGGAAGGAGAAAGAGAAGGAGAGGAACATCAATGTGTGGTTGATTCTTGAGCGCCCCCTACTGGGGACCTGGCCCACAACCCAGGCATCTGCCCTGACTGGGAATTGAACCAGTGGCTCTTTGGTTCAGAGGCTGACACTCAATCCACTGAGCCACACCAGCCAGGGCCATGCTACATTATTCAACGAGCATGACCTCCCTCTCTCTTTGTAAACCAAAGACACAGAGGGGTGGCACTCAGAGCTTCTAATGGACACGGGGCAGGCACAGAGGGGAGCCAGCAGCACCCTACAGCAGAGAGGCGGTGGCAATCATCCCCAGTTCAGGCTCACAGATCCGCGGTACCAGCCCAAAGTCTGTCCTGACAAGGTGACCAGACAGGGCACACCTGGAGGTGCCCAACCAGTGCCCAAGTGGGCAGAGTCTAAGTCTCCCTCACTTCCCAGACAGCCGTGGCCCCCATCTGTACCCGTGGCTCTAGGGCCACTTCTTAGTGACATTCCCAATGTGACCAGCAGGTGG
>NW_028081599.1:0-544 GCF_014824575.4 Sturnira hondurensis
TTTCTGTTTTCCAGTGTTTGATAAAGTACAAAAAAGGGGTTGATTTGTAAAACCAACCTGTCTTTCTCTACCCACCTGCCATACAGATAGATACATAAATAGGTAGATAAGGAATGGAAATCAGAAATAATATTCCATTCCACACGCCATGGTGACAGCCTAGTTGCTATGGGTGGTTGGCTGAGGTGGAAGAAAATGGGCAAGGCTGGGTACTGAGCACAACAAAGCCCCGCCACCTGGTGAGTAAGCAGGGCTGGGGACCCGTTTATGTGCAGACAGGAAGTGGCTGGGCTCCACTGTGTCTAAACTGCTGGCACAGAGGTACAGGGCTGTCTGGTCCGTCCGGGTCGATGGCACAGTGAGAGGAAAGGTCGCCTTCTCCCGAGAGGCCTGGCAGCCTTCAGCCAGGTCTCCTTTCTCAACATCCTTTTCTACTCGGGAAAGGAGATCACCCTCAGTCCATCACCTGGGTCCTGTCGGTACCAATACATTGAATTATGGCCTAAGTCCTGTTCACACTGCAGGGTCACATCTTGACCTTCCT
>NW_028081600.1:0-1588 GCF_014824575.4 Sturnira hondurensis
TCCATTCTTTTAAGTCCCTCGTCTCACCTCGCGACCACCCTTGCTGCTGCGGACAGCGGCAGAGTGGCGCCCGAAGAACAGGGACCCGGAAAAAGGGGGTCTGGAAGAACAGGGACCCGGAAAAAGGGGGTCTGGAAGAACAGGGACCCGGAAAAGGGGGGTCTGGGGGGACCAGCAGAGTCCTAATCGCGAGGATAGAGGAGCCCGAGAGGACCGCTGCTACGGGGGCCCAGTAAGTTAAAAGTAAAAGTAGCAGGGAGCAGTGTTGGAGAGTTTATAATCATGGGGATTTCACATTCATCAGATCAGGGACTTTTTGAACAAGTCCTTTGCTCCCTATTGAGGGGGTGAGGCATTGCTACCTCTAAGAGTCAAATACATCGTTTTGTAGATTTTATTCAACAAGTTTGCCCCTGGTTTCCGGAAGAAGGTACTATCAATATGGAAATTTGGAAAAAGGTAGGGGAAGGTATTCGTGAACACTACCGTGCTCACGGTCCAGAGAAAACCCCTGTTGATGCATTTTCTTTATGGACATTAGTTAGAGATTGTCTTAGGGGAGATTCTGAGTTTGACAAATGGGAACGTGGGACTCGCAGTAGCCTGCAAGCCACTCGTTCGGCAGAGAATCTTTCTCGCCCTGCACCTCCAGTGCCGACTGCCCCGCCTCCAACAACTTGGGAGTCACGGTATGAGGAACCTGATCTTAAGGTGGCGACTGATCTTAAGGTGGTGACTGATTTTAAGGTGGCGACTGTTCAATCGGAGCCGCCAAAGCCTGATGAAGCAGATTGGGGAGATCTAGCAGGTCAAGCGGAGCCCGGATAGCTCAGTCGGTAGAGCATCAGACTTTTAATCTGAGGGTCCAGGGTTCAAGTCCCTAGATGGTATGATCCTCATTCTCCTAAACTGTTAGTGTCACATTCCTTATTTGTTCTTAACTTTTTAACTTTGGATGCAGAGGGACGCTCCGCGGCTGATCGGCATTGGGGGCCGCGTATGCGACATTACCCGTTGGTTTATTGGAGAGACCCCATAGATGGGTCTCGTCATAGACCTGACCCCTCCCATGGGGCAGAGGGCATGTTTGTGTTTTTCCAACAGACGCAGAAGCCCCTCGTTAGCTTCCCGAACGCTGTGTCCGACATGCCCAGAAGCAAGATGAACCGGCTGCGGAGACGGCTAGCATGACTGACAATACAACCTCGCCTCAACCACCCAGAGCGAGCTCGGAGAAGACTCCAATGCCCCTCCTTTAAATATAGACATTACTCGAAATGCTCAGAATTTCTTATCTGCTCTATCCAAACAGTTTCCCTCTTTTGGACATTTTCTTTATAACTGGATAGGTTTTGGTGTCTTCATTATCCTGCTTTTTATTATGTATACCTTGCATCATTCGGCTTTTTATCAAACAAATTGGTGGCTTAAACGTAGACCTCGAGAAACATATGCTGAACATGACAAAGAATGTGGAGCCAGTGCGTTATATAAAATAAAAAAGGGGGAGATGTGGGAGCCCGCCAGGCCGCAGGAGACCAAGGACAGAGCCCCCACTGTGAAAATGGTGGAGGGACTTGGTTTCTGG
>NW_028081601.1:0-1435 GCF_014824575.4 Sturnira hondurensis
TGGTAGGTGTTAGTTCTTCTTTGAATGATTGGTAAAATTTTCCTGTGAAGTCGTGTGGTCCAGAGCTTTTATGTGTCAAGAATTTTTTGATTACTGATTCAATTTTACTAGTTGTTATTGGTCTACTCAGGTTTTCTTCTTCTCCCTGATTCAGTTATACAAAGTTGCATGTTTCTAGAAATGTATCCATACTGCTTACAGTGTCCAATTTATTGTCATATGGTTGTTCGTAGTAATTTCTTACAATCCTTTGTATTCTGTGGTATCAGTTGTCACTTCTCAGCTTTCATTTTTGATTTTATTTGGTCCCTGTGTATTTTTTTCTTCTTGAATCTGGTTAAAGGTTTGTCAATTTTATTTATTTTTTTTCAAAGGCCAGCTCCTGGATTCACAAATCCCTTAAACTGTTTTTGTTGTTGTTGTTGTTTTGTTTTGTTTTAGGGTCTATGTCATTTATTTCTGCTCTGGTCTGATTGTTTTTTTTTTTTCTTTCTACTCATTCTGGACTTTGTTTGATGTTTTTTCTAGTCCTGTTAGATGTAGGTTTAGAATGTTTATTTGAGATTTTTCTTTCTTCTTTAGGTAGGCCTGTGTAGCTATGAATATTCATCTCATGGCTTCCTTCACTCTGTTCAATAGCTTTTGGGTTGTTGTGTGTTCATTTTCATTTTATGATTTCTGTTTTTTGGTTTCTTCTTTGTTGTCATTGTTAATCCATTCATTACTAAATACCATNTGGTTTCAATTTTCCTGAATTTGTTGAGGCTTATTTGTGTTCTACCATGTGATCTGTCTTTGAGAATGATCCATGTGCATTTGAGAAGAATGTATATTTTCCTTCTTTGGGGTGAACCGTTCTGTTGATATCAATTAAATCCATTTGTTGTAGTTTGTAGTTTAATGCTGCTACATCCTTGTTGATTTTTTGTCTGGAAGATCTGTCCATTGTTGACAGCAGGATCTTAAAATCCCTGCCTATGACTGCAATGCTGTTGTTCTCTTTCTTAAATCCTCCAAAACCTTCTTTATACATTTAGGTGGTTCTATATTGGGTGCACATATGTTTAGAAGGGTTATATCCTTTTGTTGGACTGAACCCTTAAGCATTATGTAGTGTTCTCCTTTGTGTCTTACTATGGACTTTCTTTGTAGTCTATTTTTCCAGATAGAAGAATTGCTATCCCAGCTTTTTTTCACCTCCATTTGCATGAAAATTTTTTTCCATCCTTCACTTTTAGTCTATGTAAATTTTTGTTCTGAGGTGGTTCTCTTATAAATACTGTATATGCAAATCATGTTTTCTTACTTATTCAGGTATGTCTTTTGATTGGATCATTTAATCCATTTACATTTAAGATTATTATTGATAAGTACTTATGCATTGCCATTTTCCCCTTTGTACCTGTGTTCCTCTTTCTCTCCATTTCCTTCTCTT
>NW_028081602.1:0-720 GCF_014824575.4 Sturnira hondurensis
TCTGAAGCTTTTTTCTGATATCTGACGCTGCCTAAGTCACAAAAGCTATATTCACTAGCCTCCTGTTCTCCTCCGCCTCTGGATCTAGAGGGGTATATACCCTGTAGGCCTCCATGAGTCTTTCTAGGAAGGCTGCTGGGGATTCCTCCCACCCCTGGATGACTTCACCGACTTTACTAAAATTAGTCGGCTTTCTAGCTGCTGCCTTCAGCCCCGAGGAGAGCCCGGCGATATTGGAGGAGCGAATCTCTTCCCCCAGTAGTGTTGGGATCCCAAGCTGGAGGCTGGGATGGGAGGATACCCTCTATTTCCCTTCCTCCCTTAGGACTACCTTTGCAGCCTCGCTAATAATCCTATCTCTCTCCTCCGAAGTGAAAAGGGTCTGCAGAATCTGCTGGCAATCATCCCAGGTGGGTTGATGGGTTCTAAATATGGTTTGGAGGAGGGAGATTAGCCCTTGGGGTTCCTCAGAGAACGGGGGATTCTGATGTTTCCAATTATATAAATCACTGGTGGAAAAAGGCACATAAACAAGGTGAGGAGGTGCCCGCAGTGGAGCATCTGATGGGGGTGGAGCCTCTCGGAGGGGCAGGATGGCGGAATTTCCCGCCAAAGAGGAGGAGGCGGGCCTTCCTGCCGGGGACAAGATGATGGAAGTTTCCGCCAAGGGTAATATCCCCTCCCCATAGAGTGCCGCCCCCACCCCGGGTGTGTGAGGGG
>NW_028081603.1:0-541 GCF_014824575.4 Sturnira hondurensis
ACCTGCACCCCCGGCAGGCTGCCTAGGTCCTGCAGGATCTGGCACTGTCCTTTCCAGTCCTGTGGCAGGACCCAAGTGCTTCCGCCTCTTCCCTGGATGGCTGCTGGGCTGGTTAGGCTGTGAGGCCAGTTGCTGTCACAGAACACCTCAGTTCAGTTTCCAATAAAGACTTCTCCACAAAGCCTGCTTCTCATCCCAGCCCAATCCCCAAAAGACTGGTAACGACAGTGTCCTTCTCGATTCCCCCAGGCTGGCAGGCTGGTGACCACAGAGTCTGCAGTTGAACATGGCCCTCTGTCCTTTTTACCCTTTACGTAAACTTAAGCATACAGGTCTCTGCTCGGTATTGCCCAGCATTGCTTAGATGGGGAGGGAGGGAGTTAGTTCTCTCCCACTGACCCTGTAGCAGGCCCACGGCTCCAGACCGAGGCCTCTGTTTCCTGTCACAGCAGTGGCACTGAGGCCATTTGGCGCCAGCTGAGGTCTCCTGCTGCTTCTTATTCTTTGCACTCACATATGGGGTTTTGGGCACAGCTCACTT
>NW_028081604.1:0-684 GCF_014824575.4 Sturnira hondurensis
ATCCCCACTTGGTTAGGGCAGTTTTACTAGGGCGGGACTGTATTAAACTCTCAGATGTTTGTCTGTGTGTTTGTGTGAGTGACTGTGTTTGTGGCTCCACGGGTGAAAAAAAACCCTACAGAGTCTGAGTGGGCCCCAACCTGCGGTTCCTGGGTCTGTCATATGGCATAATGGCTGGGTATTTAACCCGATTCTACGAGGGCAGCCTTAGCTAAGACAGACCCAAGTCCCTCGGGAGAGGAGAGGCCAGGGGACAAAACTGAAAACCCCATCCCTTTGCTTGTCTGCGCCGTTGTGGGAGGGACATCATGGGCGCAGGCCCCTCAACAGTACTAGACTGCATGTTGCAGAGCTTTGATCGGTTTCGGGGCCAGGACTCAAACATGACTTGAGACCAATTAGAAACTTTCAGTACATCAGAGTGGCCAACATTTGGGGTAGGCTGCCCTGCCCCCCTGAGGGAACCCTGAACTTAAGGATAATTCAGGCAGTACATCTGAAAGTCACAGGCAAGCCAGGACACCCAGATCATAGACAGATGGCAGGAATTAGCTCAGGACATGCCGTCATGGCTCTGGCAGTGTGCAGGTCAGAAGCCTAAGACGGTAGGAAGGGCTGGCGGTAGGCGAAGAGTGGTGCAATCTAGTGTTTTAGTTGCCTGGTTAAGAGAAACACGCCGCCCCC
>NW_028081605.1:0-656 GCF_014824575.4 Sturnira hondurensis
AATAAAAATAGCCAAGAAGCTACTTGGTTATTTTTTTATTTGTTCTCCCAACAAATGCTGTTGGGAGAAAAAAAATGAAACTTGAGCACTAACTTACACCATATGCCAAAATAAATTCAAGGTGGATAAAAGACTTAAATATAAGCAATGACACCATTAAAATTCTAGAGGAGAACTTTGGCAGGAAAATCTCAGATATTTCATACAGCAACATTTTTGCTGATATGTCCCCTACAATAAGGGATATAAAAAAAAGAATAAACAAATGGGATCTCATCAAAATTAAAAGCTTCTGCATGGCTAAAGAAAACAGCATTAAAATAAAAAGACAAACAACTGTATGGGAAAACATATTTGCCAATGATACCTCAGACAAAGGTTTAATCTCCAAAATATACAAAGAACTTACACAACTCCAATCTAAGAAGACAAGCAACCCAATTAAAAAATGGGGAAAGGACTTGAACAGACACTTCTCCAAGGAGGACATACACAGGATCCAGAGACACATCAAAAGATGCTCAATATCACTAGCTATCAGAGAGATGCAAATTGAAACCACAATGAGATACCACTTTACACCAGTCAGAATGGCTATCATAAACTGCCGCTGCCCGCAGCAGCAAGGGTGGATCGCGAGGTGAGGCGGTGGACTA
>NW_028081606.1:0-618 GCF_014824575.4 Sturnira hondurensis
CCGAATGCACGGCCCCAGCAGACCTGCCCGACAATCAAGGGCCTGAGAGGGAGAGATCGGGCCCCTGAGACCTGAAACGGGGGCAAGGAGCTGAGAGCACTGAGCCCAGATTCCTCCAAACCCTCAAGGCCGGTGGCTGCATCCTTCTCCCCTCTTTTGGAGGAGAAGCACCCCTGGACTAGAGACCCCGCAAAGCCCTTTCCTGAGGCCCCTAAGCTTGCCACCTTCTGCAGGACAATAAAGAGCATCAGCCTGGCAGAGAGGTCAGGCTGCTGCCCCGTGCGGAGGCAATTCTCACACCGAAGGAGCTGTGAGAGCCGGCTGAACAGTAGAGCCTTGTGGGCTTTGACCGTGAAACACGAAGATGGGCAGGAAGAGCTCGCTGCTGTGGGGGGCACCCACCCGCAACCTGGCGTCCCGTGTTCTGGCGAGGATGCCCACAGCCACCCAATGCTGCTGGGCTGGCTCCTTGAGGCTCAAACCCAGAGATGATCTCCAGTCTGTCTCAGGCTCCACCCCCCATGGGCGGGGCAAACTAAGGTGTGAGCATCATCTAATTTCAGTCTCCCTGATGGCCTCCGAGCTAAGAGAGCCCCTGCCCCCTCTCACAGGTGAAGG
>NW_028081607.1:0-878 GCF_014824575.4 Sturnira hondurensis
CTCCTTGCACTTACATATGCATAAATTCTATGTCCTTTTTTCATGCTGATGTGGTTCCCAGTAAGTTACTTGTACCTTCCATAGAGTTCCTCATAGTTCTCACTGAGCTCCTTGAGCATCTTATAACCACTATTCTGAACTCTATGTGTGAATGATTGCTTGCCTCAGTCTCATTAGCACTTTTTCTGGGGATTCCTCCTTTCCTCTCAGTTGGGAGTTCTTCCGTTTTCTCTGCAGTTTAGGTGACTCTTTTTGTCAGTTTCTGTGTTTTAGTATTGGGAATCACCCTGCCTTGTTTCACAGGTTGTAACCCCCCATGGCTAAGGTGAAGAAAGCGACCTTTGGAACATAAGCCACTAAGGGGACAAAACTTACTCCCTGGCAGGAGCACAGATTCTGCTTCTTTTCCTTCATCCATAAATGGCCTCCAATTCTTGGTCAGTTAGCCAATTACAGGTAAGATTCCCCAAAAGGGGTATGACCTAAGACAGGCACAATCACANGGTGATGGACCCTCACCCCTCAGCTTTGACTTGGCCTGAGTCCTCATTCTGTCTGTGAGAACTCTCCTAATCTTTTGGCTGCCTTACTTCCCTTGCCTGACTTAAGGCTGAAACAAAGACAGAGTGTGGTGCAGCCCTGTGGTGGGAAGGGTGAGTTCCCCAGGATAATCAGGCCTAAGAAAGAATACATAAACAACTGTGAACTCTACTTTGTTTAGAATGCTCTTAATTAAATGATAAGGGTCTAGCAGGAAAAGAGTTTGATTCCCAAAGTTTTGTAGCCCTTTAGCCAAAAGACCCTGATACAGAATAAGCCTTTGTAGTTCTTTGAATGTTACCAGTTGTTTGATCCTTACTGTCTGACAATGATTAATG
>NW_028081608.1:0-691 GCF_014824575.4 Sturnira hondurensis
AAATTAAACGATCCATCTCTTTTGAATGAAGCTGAATATCTATCTCCTCACGTATGAGTTGTCTGTTCATGTTTTTGGCTTTGGTACTGTAAAGTACCAAGTCCTCAGTTGTGTCCAATAATCGGCACTTAATTTTAAAGTTTGTCTTTCTGAAAGTATCTATCCTCTTCCAAAAACAGCTAGTGTGCTACAATTCACTTCCGACACTAACAACCAGGAGTTAGCACAGACCCCACAAGCACGACTCCATCGTATCAGATGCCACCCACACTTCTGATCGCCTACAAATACAGGAGTATTTGGACAGTTCACAGTGGACAGTGAACCTGTCCACTACCCCCTCAGGTTCAATAATTCTCTAGAATGGCCCACATAATTCATGGAGGTGCTATGCTTACAGTTTTATTATAAAGTATACAACTCAGGAACAGCAAAATGAAGACAAATAAAGTGAGGTCTGGTAGAGCCCTGAACACAGAGCTTCCGTGCCCTCTGCTTGAGGAGTCAGAACAAGACACATTCCTGGCACACATTTTGTTCACTAACAAGGAAACTCTGCTGAGCTTCAGTGTTCAGAATTTTTACTGGCATTCCATTACGATGACTGATTAAATTACTGGCACTTGGCTGAGCTCAATCTCCATGCCCACTTCCCCACAGCAGAGCAGGCTCTAAAATGCAACCCTCTAAC
>NW_028081609.1:0-1769 GCF_014824575.4 Sturnira hondurensis
CCTCTAATTTGTGACTATAATCAACCAATTCTGTGTGCATCCTGATCACCAGTGTTTTGAACTGTGCATCTGAGAGGTTCTCTATTTCTTTTTCACTTAGAGTTTTCAGCTCTGGGGCTTTGAGTTCTTCTTGAACCATATTTTGAACTGTTTGTGCCTGTTATGTATGAGGAGTGTAGCCCTAGGTGTTCACCAGGGCAGGGCGACTCAGTCGCTGCGTTGTGACACTGTATGTGGGGGCGGGGTCAAAAGAAAGCAATGACGGTCCCCCAGTGCCTTGCGGTCCGTCCCACTGTGCTCGAATGTGCGACCGTGGTCAGCCTGCCGCCTTGCATACTCACTGGGTTCGCCAGCTGGGGCCTGCTCGGTCCGCCTTACTGCTCATTCCTCTGCTGGTTTATCTGCGTGCAAATGTGTGACTGCAGTCAGCCTGCCCCGCACCCTCACTGGGTCCACGCTGCTACCCCAGCTGCCTGTGCGCCTGGGTCGGGGGATCTTTCCTGCCCGACCCTGCTCTGCTGCTGGCTCTGCCCCTCTTACTGGTCCTGGTTGAACGGTTCGTTGTTGTCGGACTTCCGTATAGTTCAATTTTCTGTTCTTTGGCTGCATCTTTGTTTACTAAACCTATGTTATATTCAAACTTGGTTGTGGGAGAAGGCACAGTGTTTCCACCTACACCTCCATCTTTGCGAAAGTCCCGTACATGGTTGGACTGTACATGGTTTTGGATCCCTCTACTGAGGCTGCTGCTTCCTCTGTGACATCATCTCATCTTTCAGATGGAGACATTGTAATTCTCACAATACAGATGTGTGAGGATTAAATAAGATTTTATATATGATAGAATTTAGCACAGTGGCTGCTAAAGTAGTAGATGCTTCATAAGGGTGATTTTCTTTCTTTCTCTGGTTCTCATTTTTTAAGAGGAATGAGAATTTTTTAAAATAAAAAGTATATATATTCATTTTCAGAAATCAAGCAATATAGGAGAATAGGAAGGAAACAGCAATAAATCCCTTCAGAATTCTACCAGGTAGAATAAGCAGCGTGAACAATTGTTTCTCCACCCAGACTTCTATTCACACCAGCTCACATGTTGAAATCTGGATGGGCACCACTGGAAGAAGGTGCAGTTGTACAGCACAGGGTGTTTTAAACAAGACACATGCCATATAAATTTTATTTGAATTTAACTAGAAAAAGAAAATAAATGAAACCAAAGGAATGGTTGAACTTGAGATACTAGTTTCTTCATCGCAAGAACTTTGTTCCCTGATCTCTCCAAGGTTAAGAAACATTATGGAAACTATTAGAGATTGCAATCATTGTCTTTGCTGATCATGTTTCCATTGTATATGTATATGTGTTGTAAGTCTTCATCCAAGGACATGCTTATTGATTTTTAGAGGGAAGGGAGGAAGGGGTATATCAATTAGTTGCTTCTTGTACTTGTACCTACTGGGGAACCAAACCCACAACCTAGGCTTGTGCCCTGGTAGAGAACCGAACCTGTGACCTTTCAGTTTACAGGACAGTGCTCCAGCCAGTTGAGCTACACTGGTCAGGGGTTTAGAAAGATATTGACACTGGTTCATCTATCCTCAGAGGTGAGGGGAACAGCATCCTTACTGCCCTTGTCCCCCTTTCCTACCTCCAGGCTTGGTTCCTTTTATTATTTTCATTTAGTCAAAGCTCAAAATCTTGACCATCTTTTCTGAAATCTTAACTCTCCTGGTCTTAGTTCTACATGGAACCAGGCATGGACCTCC
>NW_028081610.1:0-5508 GCF_014824575.4 Sturnira hondurensis
CCAGGAGGCCACAGAAGATGTTACAGCTGGCAGCGTGACCAGGGAGACCAGGGGAACGCAGGCTTGGCCTGACACTTGAAATACCAATGACAGGGAGGGCAGCAGAGGGCCATGGTGGTGGCAGCTGCGGGCAACAGTACTGCCTGTCAGAGAGGCCCCAGAAGATGACAGTGGCACCTGGAGTCCCTGAAACAGAGGCTAGGTGACCCGCGGGGATGCAGTAGAGGCACCAGACACCAGAGCCCACCCGATTGGTGTGCACTGGTGCTGGGAAAGTGCAGGTCCTGGTGCTCACACACCAGCGTCCTGTTCAGGTCTAAATTATCTGTGCACACCCCAGGGGCTATGTCCCAAAAAAGGCTCGTTCTGGGCTTCAAAAGGACCATTTGGCTGTGCCAACCTCCCCAAAACTGGAAGGAAATATCCTTCTAAACACTGTGAGCTACAAGTGCAAGTAGCACAAGAATGCTTTGGGTGGGGTGTGTAACAGTGATCAGAATGGCTATATCGACCCTTAGGGTTCTGTTCCCGACTAAGGAAGGAGCAGAGGTACTTTACTCCTTGAAATGCAGTTGTTTGTAGTATATGCTGCCCTGTCGGCCATAGAGACTATACCATGAACTTCGCCCATGACAGTTAGGACCAGGTATCCCATTGCAGGGTGGGTTGGGGACTGGATGGTCAAACTTGGAAGGGGGATGGCTCAGACGCCCACGTTGTCTAAGTGGGGGGCTTCTTTACAGCAAAGCACTATTCTTTACACCAGTCTTTTGCAGCTTCAGCCACAGGAATCATTAAGTCCAGTTATTTATGTAGATGTGAAATCTACTGTTCTCATGTATATAGAAGATATGGAAGATAGCCCCTGCCAGGAAAGGCAGTGACCTACCAATTCCCTCAGATGCATGGTACCCTGATGAGTCCAACAGGGTCCATCCTATTGCCTGGACTGCCTAGCAATTCCACCCGAGACAGATACAATCTGGATTCACGCTGCCTTTAACAGAGCAACCAGTGGGTAGAACTGTGAGCCACATGGCTCCTGGCAGTCAATGAAGGCTTGCCCCTGACTATTTGCACAGAAAGCTGGGTGGGCTTCCAGTGGCTAGCATCATGTATCTCTACACAGCATACAAATAAATAGATAGTCATGCAGAGACCATTGTGGGGACGGGCTGCGTGGCAAGACTTATAGTGGTTAGACCACCGAAAATAAATCACTCTATATCATGTCAAAGGACATGTACCTCTTCCTTCCCCTGGGAATGATGAGGCTGATCGTCTAGTCAAGGTACAGTGGCTAGAAATGGCACCTGCTAGTCCCTCAAGAAGGGAAGTAGCCAAGTGACTACACCATCACCTCTTCTATGCTGGACAAAAGACCATGTGGTCTACCATCAAAATCCGGGGGTTACTGTTACACTGGCAGAAGTACAAGAAGCTGGAGAGACATGTGTTCTCTCCTAGAGAGAGCATAATGGAAGGCCTATTGGAACTTGTGGACAGGTAGTGTGGGGACAGGTATGGCTGACCTGATGGCAGATGGAGGGAATTGGTCCCCTACCTAGTTGAGAGAGATAGAACTATCCTACTACAGGAGTGGACATGACCACAGTACTTCTAGGTGCTTCTCCCACCCAGAAGCCAGATCAGGAAGCAGTGATTGCTGCGTGGGAACAGTTAGGTGCTTCTTATGGGTGACCCTTAATCATTGAATGTGATTGGGGGCATGTGTTACTGGGGCCTTGGTACAATACTGGGCTCAGGATCTGCTGACTGACTGGAAATTTATTGTGGCCTATTATCCCCAAGCTGCTGGAAGGACTGAATGGTACAATGAGCTACTAAACAAGACTTGCAAGCTACAGCTCTCACCCCTCCGCTAAGGGGTTGGACTATACATTTATGGACTGTCCTCTGGATTCTAAATGAGAGGAGTCAGTGAGGGGCCCATGTATGCTAGAAGCACTGCTCCACTGAATTGCAGCTCCGATTCAGATGCAGGTATAGACTAAGGTACTTTGATGAAATCAGTCATGGAAAAACAGGGGAATATTCTCTTCCTGATCAAAGGGCTTGGAGAGATGGCAAACAGCCACTTGAATGTGACCTCAGGGAATAAATGCACCCCACATGCACGGAGGGGCTTTTGTTGCCCCTGGGGTCCAAGGGGTGGAGAGAAACTTACGAATACTGCCCTGGATTATTGGGACATTGGGCCCCAGTCTTAATGGTGACAAGTCCAGGACCAGTAGACCATGGAATGCTTCCTTGTGGCATATTTGTGACTTCCCAAGAGTTCATTAGGAGTTCTCCCCTGTTATTGCATGTAGATGCTCAGCTCCCAGTTGAGGCACCAAAGGTCTGGTATTCACACCCAGAAAGACACACTCAGCCAGCCACTGCCTTATGAGCTGACCAGAGGCTGTCTTGTATATTGCCTCAGGGTGGTGACTTCCCTTTACTGGTGCCCATAACTGCTCTGTCTTTTTGCCCTTTGAGTGCAGATAACAACTTACAGGAGTGGGTTCACAACTTTGCCTCAGTGACAAACCAATCATCACGCTGGGTCAGCACTGAACTTCCCCAGTTGCGGTACATGTGGGCCGGCCTCCCATGGCACATCTCTCCTGCTACTGTATGAACTTGAACTTGGCTTCAAAACCAGAGGAATGCTGAACATCCCTTGTGGAATCCTCCTTGGACTGACATCAATGATGAGGCAAAGCAGCAGTTTGACTGGCCCAAGTCTTTAAGCAGCTACTCCCTATGGGATGGCTTGGGGTGGCTCAGGACCAAGGCCATGGAGCTGGCTGATCAGCTCCCCTTCGCTTTGACAACCCCAAAGGACAAGCCCAGGTGGGCCATGCTTCAACAGAACTGTGTCAGACTGAGACTCTAGAGCATTTTGGGGAGACACGGGATGATGTGTGGGCTATAGTTCCTACTGGAGACCTCTGGGTGTGTGTCTCACATGGGTGGCCTTGCCTGCCTGGAATTTGGACTGATCCTTGTACCTGGGCATGGCCCTATTTGCCTGGTCCAGTTTAGAAAACGCGTGTAAGCAGAAGAAAACTCATGTAAGCAGGCCAATAAATCGGGAAACATTTAAAGCATGACCCTGGGTAAAGCATTGTCCATGGCGGTACTACCCACTAGCTGCTTTTTCTCCTCAAGCTGTTGCTTCCCTGCTCACTGATACTGAGATAACTGCGTTGGCTTTGCACACTGCCCACGCATTGACTGCAACACATGATTCCTTAAGATTCTTCGGTGAGGAAGTGAACCAATTAAGGGCAGTAAGTAGCCTTGCAAAAATCTTAGGGCTGCAGATATTCTTACTGCATCCCAAGATGGGGTGGGTGCCTGCCCTAGTCAGGGCAGAATGCTGTATTTATGTCCCTGAGGTCCACCACAGTGTTAGTCTGGCTTCACGGGAATTAGCCCCCAACAAACAAGCCCTTGAACCCCTGACAGGCCATCCTTTACGGGAATGGTGGGCATCCGTAAGCACTGAATGGTGATGGGCTCTTGCTGCCCTGGGTGGCAGTGCTTGTATTTTGACATGGTTTGACATGGTTTGACATGCTTTGACCATGCTTTGACATGGTTTCCTTGGAGCCCTGGAGTGACACTCAATAGGGCCATCCCTCCTCCATGGCAGTGGAGCCCCAAATCCCCCTAGGAATTGATTGCAGTGGCTGGCAGAGAAAGGGCAAAGAGAAGCAGGAGAGGCAGAAGGGGAGGGAAGTTTGTGCCAGGATCCCAGCTCCAGTTTTGGCCCCAGGGGCTCACAGAGCAGGAGGAAAGAACAGCCTGAAGCCCAAGGATGTCGCCCCACACCACATGGGGGGTTTAGAGGCCCTAGAGGGAGGGGAAGCACCGGCAGCAATCACATCACGTCTGCAGCTTCTGGAGTACTTTGGTCGCGGGATTTGCAGCTGGGCTTGCAGCAGCTCAGCAACCTGCTCCTGGTGTGTACTCACAGCCCCCTGGGCTCCTGCCTGGGAAGATAACTTGGGATAATGGTTTCTGGGCCAGGAGAGCCCTCGCAGCAGGAAACTTTAGGAGGTCATAGAAGAAGGAGGCAGGTGCCCTGCGAATGCGAGGGGATCAGAGCTAGCACCCACCCAACCTAGTTTACCACCTGTCGCCCAACTCCGCGGGTCTCCGCGCCCAGAATGGGAGGCACGTCTTCGCATGCGCAGGAGGGCGGGAGGTAAGCATCCAGACCGCTCAGGACAAGAGCAGATGCGTGAATCCAGAGCTCAGGAGCTGGAAAGTCTTAGTCACAATATAGTCGTGCCCTGGATTCCAAGGAGAGCTGGGATGCAAGAGCTCCTCCTGCAGGGGACCCAGAAATGGCACATTTTTAACGTGACAGGTTCGGAAAACTTTTGAAAAGGTGGGGGCTGAGGAGGGGAGAGGGGATTAAACTCCCTAGGCAGAGAGGTGAAGGAAAAGGGACTATAGCCACCCCCAAGTCGCCAGCTCCAGGTGGGTGCTGAAAGTGGGAAGAAGGAAAAATCCCAAGGAGACCTCGGAAAACAGCAGAGGCTGGGGCAGTGGCAGCAGTTTGCCCACTGGGGCCCTGAAAAGCGCAGGCCATCCTACACTGGAGAACTCTCCAAGCAGGAAGGCCCCATGCACAGGGCACACAGACCAGGAGATAATCAGGTGGATTCACCAACAGGCAATCTCACAGTTCTCTCTCCAGAAGACCCAGAAGGTCAGAGTAGGGGTCCTGGTGTTTCACCCCCCCCCACCCCTCACCATGGTTTCCTGGTGCACTGGGATTTGGAATAGGTTTCTTTCTGGGTTCTTTCCAAGCCACACACTTGCCCCAGCCTTCCAGGGTTCCCTCTAGGGGGAAATTTCCTTAGCACTTTCTGAGGGGGAGTCAATGAGACCCAGCTGGTTTATTTGGGAAAGAGTGGAACCTGGAGAGAGACCCAAGGCCTTAGGCCTTGCCCTGCTGGTGACCCATTGGATGACTGACGAGTATTCCAGCCTGAGAACCTTGGCTTGAGCAGATTAGAAGGAAAGAGTTTGCCTGCATTTCTGCCCTCCTTGGCAGAACGAAGAACATGCCTTAGGAACCTGCTGTCTCACCAGGACTCAAGCCCAGTCTGTTCAGCCTTTCTTAGGTGGAAAGGGGTATTTGAAGTCATCCTCGCAGAGGATACTGTTCCCAATTACTTCACTGTCCCACAACTCATAGCAAAATTCTGGGCCTCTTGGAAAAGGGAACAGGAAACCAAAGAGCAGCCCCTATTGTACCCATGAGATGCAAATTGGTGGTGACTGACTTCACTGAGCATTGGATAATCTCCAAAACATCTGAAGTGGAGGAGACTCCAAAGGGATAGAGGGGCAGGTTCAAGGGAAGGAAGAGCAGTTTCTCAAACTTCCAAGGAAATAGCTGGATAGCTGCAGTGTGGACTTACTGGATTTCCAAGAAAACTAGGGAGCGCCTGTCTGGGGCCCAGGAATTATGGAAAGCACTTT
>NW_028081610.1:10444-14711 GCF_014824575.4 Sturnira hondurensis
TTTTGGAGATTATCCAATGCTCAGTGAAGTCAGTCACCACCAATTTGCATCTCATGGGTACAATAGGGGCTGCTCTTTGGTTTCCTGTTCCCTTTTCCAAGAGGCCCAGAATTTTGCTATGAGTTGTGGGACAGTGAAGTAATTGGGAACAGTATCCTCTGCGAGGATGACTTCAAATACCCCTTTCCACCTAAGAAAGGCTGAACAGACTGGGCTTGAGTCCTGGTGAGACAGCAGGTTCCTAAGGCATGTTCTTCGTTCTGCCAAGGAGGGCAGAAATGCAGGCAAACTCTTTCCTTCTACAGCTGCTCAAGCCAAGGCTTTCAGGCTGGAATACTCCTCAGTCATCCAATGGGTCACCAGCAGGGCAAGGCCTAAGGCCTTGGGTCTCTCTCCAGGCTCCACTCTTTCCCAAATAACCCAGCTGCGTCTCACTGACTCCCCCTCAGAAAGTGCTAAGGAAGTTTCCCCCTAGAGGGAACCCTGGAAGGCTGGGGCAAGTGTGTGGCTTGGAAAGAACCCAGAAAGGGACCTATTCCAAATCCCAGTGCACCAGGCAGCCATGGTGTGGGGTGGGGGTGGGTTAAACACCAGGACCCTACTCTGACCTTCTGGGTGCTCTGGAGAGAGAAAACTCTGAGATTGCCTGTTGGTGAATCCACCTGATTATCTCCTGGTCTGTGTGCCCTGTGCATGGGGCCTTCCTGCTTGCAGAGTTCTCCAGTGTAGGATGGCCTGCGCTTTTCAGGGCCCCAGTGGGCAAACTGCTGCCACTGCCCCAGCCTCTGCTGTTTTCCGAGGTCTCCTTGGGATTTTTCCTTCTTCCCACTTTCAGCACCCACCTGGAGCTGGCGACTTGGGGGTGGCTATAGTCCCTTTTCCTTCACCTCTCTGCCTACTCTTTCTCCAGGGAGTTTAATCCCCTCTCCCCTCCTCAGCCCCCACCTTTTCAAAAGTTTTCCGAACCTGTCACGTTAAAAATGCGCCATTTCTGGGGCCCCTGCAGGAGGAGCTCTTGCATGCAGGCAATCCTTGGATTCCAGGGCAGGGCTATATTGTGACTGCGCCTTTCCAGCTCCTGAGCTCTGGTTTCACGTATAGGCACTCGCCCTGAGTGCTCTAGGTCTCTTATCTCCCGCCCTCCTACAAATACCCAGACGTGCCTCCCACTCCTGGCCCATGAGATCCGAGGAGTTGGGCGCCAGGTGGTAAACTAGGGTGGGTGGGTGCTAGCTCTGATCTGCTCGCATTCCCAGGGCAGCTACCTCCTTCCTCTATGACCTCCTAAAGTTTCCTGCTGAGAGGGCTCTCCTGGCCCAGAAACCATCATCCCAAGTTATCTTCCTCTGGAAAGTGCCCAGGGGGCTGTGAGCACACACAGGGAGCAGGTTGCTGAGCTGCTGCAAGCCCAGCTGCAAATCTCGAGACCAAAGTACTCCAGAAGCAGCAGACGTGATGTGATTGCTGCTGGTGTTTCCCCTCCCTCTAGGGCCTCTAAGCCTCCCATGTGGTGTGGGCTACATCCTTGGGTTTCAGGCTGTTCTTTCCTCCTGCTCTGTGAGCCCCTGTGGCCAACACTGGAGCTGGGATCCTGGCACAATCTTCCCTCCCCTTCTGCCTCTCCTCCTGCTTCTCTTTGCCCTTTCTCTGCCAGCCACTGCAATCAATTCCTTGGGGGAATTGGGGCTCCACTGCCATGGAGGAGGGATGGCCCTACTGAGCGCCACTCCAGGGCTCCAAGGAAACCATTTCAAAGCAGGTAAGTGCCCTCTGGAGCAGGGAAGTCCTGCCAGAGATTGAGGACCCACTGGGGGCCCAGGGCACCTTGGGAATGACTTGGGCAAAGTCTGGCAAAGCCAACTTGGGCTCTGCAGCTGGGGATGCTGCCAGGGCAGCTGGTGGGTGTGCCAGGTGTTCTTGCAGCAGGAGTTCACTGAGGAGGTGGGAGCCACCCTCTGTGAGGCTCACAGCTCATCTGGGGAGTTAGGTGGAAAGGTGTGAGCTGTCTGCATTACTTGTGGGTAAACCCACATCCTTGCCCCCTGGTCCTTATTCCCTTCTGCTTTTTTGACGTGAGAGAGGGCCTCCCAAAGGCATGTGGGGATACCCAGGGGCTGTGGAGAGGGGGAAGAAAGACAAGGACATGGCTGCCTCTCCAGTGAGATAGAAACTTGGCTCCCATCCATCTTCTGCCCCACAGAGGGACAAGGTCTGTGGAGGGCAAGAAGTTTTTATGCTGTCTGTGTTGTGACCCTTGCAGGCCTGGCAGGTCCATGGTATTGCACGGACAGAATAATATTCAGTGAGCAGTTGGGACGTCTAACCTGCCTTTATTTACAGGTGGACGAGCCATACAAGCTGCAAACTGTGTGTATATCTGCATGTCTTATGTTGTGGCCGTTGCTCCGCAGCTTGAGCACCAGCTTGTACCTGACCCCTTACCTGTGTCTCTGTAGAGAGAAGTCCTTAGCTGTTTAAGTACTAGAGGGGAACAAGGCCCAGAAAGTGCCAGAACATTACATCACATAACATAATTCTGCACATGTGAGTCCACTTCCTCTTATGGGAACCCATCACTGCTCATCAGGTCCCTCCCAGGTTGTGGGAACACTGCTTCCCTTCAATGTTCAGGCACCTGGGTGAGGAAGCCAGACTGCCTCCAGTTACCCTAGAGTCCACCCCTTCTGTTTTCCTCACCATGCAGTCTACAAGAAGATGTCTTTCACAAGGTTCTCTTGGCAAGGAGGGCAGAGCCCTGCACCCATATCTGCAACAGCAGTACAGGCCAGAGAAACCTGTACTCTAGCAAAACACAAGCACTGCCACCCAGGGCAGCAAGAGTCCACCACCATTCAGTGGTTAGGGATGCTCAGGATTCCCTTAAGGATGGCCTGTCAGGGGTTCAACGGCACCGTTGTCAGGGGCTAATTCCCGTAGAGTGAGACTGACACTGTGGTGTACCTCAGGGAAATAAACACAGCATTCTGCCCTGACTAGGGCAGGCACCCACCCTATCTTGGGATGCAGTAAGAATATCTGCAGCCCTAAGATTTTGCAAGGCTACTTACTGCCCTTAATTGATACACTTCCTCACGGAAGAATCTTAAGGAATCATGTGTTGCATTCAATGCATGGGCAGTGTGCAAAGCCAATGCAGTTATCTCAGTGTCAGTGAGCACAGAAGAAACAGCTTGAGGAGGAAAAGCAGCTAGTGGGTAGTACCGCAGGGACTATGCTTTACCCAGGGCCATGCTTTAAATGTTTCCCAATTTATTGGCCTGCTTACACGAGTTTTCTAAACTGGACCAGGCAAATAGGGCCATGCCCAGGTACAAGGATCAGTCCAAATTCCAGGCAGGCAAGGCCACCCATGTGAGACACACACCCAGAGGTCTCCAGTAGAAACTATAGCCCACCCATCATCCCATGTCTCCCCAAAATGCTCTAGAGTCTCAGTCTGACACAGGTCTGTTGAAGCCCAGTCTACCTGGGCTTGTCCTTTGGGGTTGTCAAAGCGAAGGGGAGCTGATCAGTCAGCTCCATGGACTAAGTCCTGAGCCACCCCGAGCCATCCCATAGGGAGTAGGTGCTTAAAGACTTGGGCCAGTCAAACTGCTGCTTTGCCTCATCATTGATGTCAGTTCAGGGAGGATTCCACAAGGGATGTTCAGTGTTCCTCTGGTTTTGAAGCCAAGTTCAAGTTCATACAGAAGCAGGAGAGATGTGCCATGGGAGGCCGGCCCACATGTACTGCAATCGGGGAAGTTCAGTGCTGACCCAGCGTGATGATTGGTTTGCCACTGAGGCAGAGGTATGAACCTGCTCCTGTAAGTTGTTATCTACACTCAAAGGGTGAAAAGACAGAACAGTTATGGGCACCAGTAAAGGGAAGTCACCACCCTGAGGCAATATACAAGACAGCCTCTGGTCAGCTCATAAGGCAGTGGCTGGCTGAGTGTGTCTTTCTGGGTGTGAATACCAGACCTTTGGTGCCTCAACTGGGAGTTGAGCATCTACATGCAATAACAGGGGAGAACTCCTAATGAGCTATTGGGAAATCACAAAGATGCCACAAAGAAGCATTCCATGGTCTACTGGTCCTGGACTTGTCACCTTTAAGACTGGGGCCCAATGTCCCAATAATCCAGGGCAGTATTTGTAAGTTTGTCTCCACCCCTTGGGCCCCAGGGGCAACAAAAGCCCCTCCGTGCATGTGGGGTGCATTTATTTCCTGAGGTCACATTCAAGTGGCTGTTTGTCATCCCTC
>NW_028081611.1:0-628 GCF_014824575.4 Sturnira hondurensis
GACAGAGTTTTCCTCAGACAAGCTTTGTAAGGAACTTGTTCATTCCCAGAGAAGTCCCAAGTTCCCAACATTTCATAGTGGTTAGAACACAGAGAAACTGAGTTGCTTGAAAGAAGTAAACTGCTCACCTGCTTTACACTTTGGCATTCACAAAGGTGTTTCTTCCAATCAGGTACTGCAGAGTACAGGAATGTCTGTACTTCCTTGCAATTTTAAACTGGAAACAAGGCGTTTCAGTGAACGTTTCAGTAGGAGCTCCCCTACTTTTAAAGTGACATGGGCATACGTACCTGCTGCCTCATTCCAGGAAGAAAACGTGATTTGAGATGCCTTTCCTCTGTTCTCCAACTTGTTAGAACGGGACGACTGGGGAATACTTAAGCGGCAGTGAAAAACGCGATGGACATGATCCAACACATTACTCTGTTTACCTTGTCTGCAACAGAACTATTCTCCTGGAGTTAGAAACACTGTCAGCATGGTTTTCCTAGAAACGGTTGTGTTGAATAGGAGTATTGCCACCTTGATTTGCTGAAGTTCCAACGTTTCCTTACGCTCTTCTCTAAGAAATATGAACTAAGTGACCAAAATGGAGCATTCTCTTCACGCTCGCTTCCATCCTCACAAA
>NW_028081612.1:0-1747 GCF_014824575.4 Sturnira hondurensis
TTTAGAGCAATGTGGGGAAAACACGGACAACTATAAGTGAAAAACAATTTTTTAAAGAAAATGAAAATATTACCAATCTGGTTATAATGTGTCCCTGGCAATCCCAGTCTTCCTTGGTTTTGATTTTCCCCGGCACACTTTGACTTACCTGTAGGCTTGTGTCCATCCTCAGAAATGGGACCCACATGAGTCCGACTCAGAGCCCTGCCTGGCCACCAGCTTTCTCCAGTCAGGTGTCACCAGGCATTCGTCCCAATGCTGTTTCTGCATCCCAAAATGAGTTTTAGTGTGCAAGGGAGGAAAATAAGTGTTGTCATGGAAATCACTGATTTTCATAGGCTGTGTCTGTCCATCATGCACACTTCCCACTTAGGGAGATACAGTGTTCCCCAGCCATTTCCATCCATCTCGGGAACAGATGAGTCTCAGGTAGCTAAGAGGAAATGTAATGCGTCAGTAGCTTTGGACAGCTCTCACTTCTAACCTGCATGACATTGACCAGCTACTTGACATGCACAAGCCTGTGTGAATTCTTCTTTGTAATACTGGGGCTGTATTTTGTTTCTTGGGTAGAAAGGTCTTCCTAAGACTCTGACTAAGGAAAATCTGTCACTTCTCATCTTACAAAAGTGTCTAAGAAAATAATAAATCAATATCCATATTCCATTCAAAATTGATAGTACATTTCTTGACATATTTTTTGCAGCTCTTTTTTATTTTAGTTGTTCAAGTACACTTTCCAGTCTTTTACTCCCATCCCGGCCAAAACACCCAGCCCTTGTTCTTCAAGTACAGTTTTCTGCCTTTACTCCCATCCCCGCCCACCCCCAAACTCTCCCACCTCCGTTCTGTTTCCACCCCACCTTGTTATTGTCCATGCGTCCTTTATGTGTGTTCACACAAACACTTCCCCTCTTCTGCTGAAATTTTCTCCTTTTAAAACATACTGATAAACTCCTATTTAGCATGGGTACCTCTCACTCTTCTCTGGCACAAGTCCCTGATGGTCCTGGCTGTGTGGGATGAAATCCACACCTCATTCATCCCATTGATTCATAATGATGCCACTGCATAGACGACCCTCCTGGTCCCACACAGGGTCCATCTGAGCTGACATTGAAATTGAGAGAATCCTGCCGAGTGCCGGCCCTCCAGGGAGGCATAACGAAGACATTGGCGGAGTTCCTGTCACAGCCTATGAAGGGTAGAAACTTCTCCTACCTCTGCACCTTCAGGACCACACAGCCATGCTTTTCCCGAGCCCCAACAATCTTGGATGATCTGCTAACTTGGTGAGCAATGCCGTCTTTTCAGCACAGCTCTTATTCTGCCTGCTGCAATCAGAGTGCCATAGAAATGTCCGCACATCTCCCTACACCTGAGTTAGCTCTTTCAAATGTGGGCTGACGGGACAAACCNCAATTCACACAGGTTTCACCTGACACCTGTCCCTGAAGAAAGGCTTTTGGATTTGCTGTGGCAGTTCATGCCAATTTTTTTTTTCTGTTCACCTGGGGAAATTTTCTGCCCAACCCATCATGACCAGTGTCATTTCTGAGCTTGGAAAAGCAAATGTCAAGATGCTGGGGAAAATGTTTCATGGATACTTGCACTTATCTTTGATATTTCCACATTAGGAATCTCTGGAGATAGCAGGAGAATCCAGGCCAACTCACATATTTGGGCTGGTTCTATTTGGACTTCATGTATTCCACCATTTCTATGGAATATGAAGCAAGCACCAAGT
>NW_028081613.1:0-2066 GCF_014824575.4 Sturnira hondurensis
TATAGGCCACTGGCAGGTTAAGAGGATTCTTGAAGTGCATTGAAGTGCACTGACTTGCCCCTGTGTTCAGTGCTGGTGAAAACAAGCTTTGGTACAAAGCTTATATATTTTATAAGCTTAAGTGTGGTATTGGGAAACTATACTATAAGGCTATAGTAATCAAAACAGGATGATATTGGCATAAAAACAACACATATGACAGTAGAACAGAATAGAGAGCCAAGAATAAACCTATCCTTGTGTTCAACTAGTTTATGACAAATTAAGTAACAATATAGTATAAAAACCATGTCTTCAATGGTATTGGGAAAACTGTACAGATATATGTAAAAAAAGGAAATCAGACCACTTTCTTAGACTATATATGAAAATCAAAGTAAAAAGGACTAAATATGTGAATACAAGACCTGAAAATATAAAACCCCTAAGGGAAAACATAGGCAGTATGCTCTTTGAGCACTTTGTAAGAAATGTAAGTATCAGTATGTTGTTACACTTGAAATTAGTATAATATTGTATGTCAATTGTAAATGAAAACTGAATATTAAATTTTTTTTAAAACATCACCTTAATACATGATCATAAGAATAGATGCAAAGAAGCAGTTGACAAACTACAATATTCTTTTATAATAAACATTTTGAAAGAAAAACCTACATGGTCATAAAAATAGATGCAAAAAATCAGCTGACAAACTATAATATTCTTTCATAATAAAAATTTTTAACAAATTGAGTATAGAAGAAACACACCTCAACATAGTAAAGGCAATATATAATAAAATCACAGGTAACATACACAATGGTGGGAAATTGAAAGCTCTTTTTCTTTTTAATCAGGAATAAGACTAGGGTGCTCTCTCACTATTCTTATTCAACATAGTATTTAAAGTTTTAGTTAGAGCAATTAGGCAAGATAAAGAAAAGGCATCAAAATGAAAAAAAGAAATAATACTGTTATTATTGCAGACAATATGATCTTTTTAAAATTAAATGTATTGGGGTGACATTGGTTAATAGGATCAACATGATTTTATATATAAAATAGGTCCATATAGGTACAACATGATTTTATATATAAAATATCCGAAACACTAAACAATAAACTGTTGGAACCAGTCAATAAATTTAGTAAAGTTTCAAGATATAAAATCAGCATACAGAAATCAGTTGTGCTATAACAATGAAGCACTTGAAAAAGAAATTTAAAAAACTAATTTATTCAGATTAGCATGAAAAACAACATTTAGGGGTAAATTTAACAGGAACTAAAAAATCTGTAGAATAAAAACTACAAGGCTTTTGTGAAAGAAATTGAAAAGAACACACACAAATAGCAGACATCCATATTTATGGATTAGAAAAATTAATATTGTTAAAATGTCCATACCCCTCAAAGCCAGCTATAGATCAACAATCCTTATCATAATTCCAATAGCATTTTTCACATAAATATACAATCTTAAAATTTGTGTTGCCCCGTTAAAAAACTCAAGTGGCCGAAGAAATCCTGAGAAATAAGAACAAAGGCAAAGGCATCACAATTCTTGATTTCAAATGACACTACAAAACTATAGTAATCAAAACAATATAATGCTGGTATAAAAAATAAGACACATAGGCCAAGGGATCCAAGAAATAACCTGTGTATATGGTCAACTAATATTTGACCTAGGAGCCAAGAACACTCAATGCGGAAAAGATCATCTCTTCAATGAACGATGTTGGAAAACTGGATAAACACATGCAGAAAAGTGAAATTGGTCCCTTATCTTATACCACTCACAAAAATGAACACTAAATGACTTAAATTTTTTAACATAAGATCTGATACTCTAAAAGTAATGGAAATAAATGTGAGTAAGAAGCTCCTTACTGGTGTTTATAGTGAAGATTTTTTTTTTTTTGATACAACACCAAAACACAAGCAACAAAAGCAAAAATCAAATGGGAGTACAGCACCAATGGCATATTTCACAGACATAGAACAAACACTTCAAAAATTTATATGGAATCATAAAAGACTCCGAATAGCAGCTGCAATGTTAAGAAAGAAGAACAAAGTAG
>NW_028081614.1:0-616 GCF_014824575.4 Sturnira hondurensis
TTCTTGCTGAGAAGAATTCCGTGACCTTGGTGGATCCCAGTCTGTTTGACCATCCACCCGTGCAGAGACACCTGGAATGTTCTCACCTTGGGGGACTGTACACCAGGATCCCAGGAACACGCAGGTGTGTGCAGTTTCTCTGCGGACGTCAGTTTGCAATGTCTGAAATGATTGCCCTGAACTGCAATCGCTGGGCTGTGTGTGAACCACGGGTCTGCTGCTGTCAGAAGCTGCCAGACTCTGTCCTTTGTCACAGCCTCTTCATAGCCCTCGGCCGTGGTGACCCCATCTCCCCACGTGCTGCTGTCACTGGGGCTTGTCACCTTGTCTGGTTTACCAGCTGACAGGTGCACGGTGATTTCCCAGATATTTTTACCTGCCTTTTACTGCTGGCTACTGAGGAGCATCTTTCCATGTTCTGTTGCCATTTGCTGTCTCTTCCAGGACCTGTCTGTTCATGTTCAGAAACAATTGACTGGTTTTTAAATGCCTTCAATCTGTTTCTCATCTTCTCACTGTTCAGTTTTAACAGTTCTTTCACTATTCTACAAGTAATTTTTCATTTGATATTTAGTTTCAAATATTTTCTCTCACTTTCTTCTCCTTTTCATGCTCT
>NW_028081615.1:0-575 GCF_014824575.4 Sturnira hondurensis
ACAGACACCTAAATAATCTCCAAAGTGAACCACCCTTTGAGATACAACATACCTTTAACTGAAATATGCTTAACACACTGCATGCCAAAACTTAAATAAGAAATTTTCACCCAGAAATACACATGTTAGAAACATAAACTGGAAATGCACCCGTTTTTGTACCCATATAAGGAAACGAAAATAGTAAAAAACATCCAGACCGAAAAAGAGCCCCAAGGCATGTCCCTAAAGCCACATGCACAAAACGGTGACACTTTCATTCTCTTTATGTATTTTATTTTATATTTCACACCATGGTAGAGAATACTGAATAAACTTTACTTTTATCACCGTTTAAGGAAGCTGAAAGAGACAAGTCAAACTACAAAAGATTTTCAAGCACGCCTGCAACTCATCGAAGCCTGACTTTATTATGCTACAAAGACAGTTCCAAGAAACGTCACATAAAATGCACTCATTGCTCCCTTTACCCTTAACCTGCAAACCAGTCACAAGGTAATTGGACAGTGCTGATATTTAGACGTTTTCTAATGGCTTTGTAAATACCACTGGCATGAAAAGCCATTGGTATTCCT
>NW_028081616.1:0-1159 GCF_014824575.4 Sturnira hondurensis
TCACTATAGGAGCAATGAACACTCAGAAACTGGAATTTAAAAGATAAAATTTTTACCAGCATCAAAAAGTATGAAATACTGAAAAGTGATGCGCAAGATCCTTGCACTGAAAACCACGAAACCTTGCTGAGACGAAGGAAAACTGGACCAAGTGGAGGTCTAGACCGTGTCCGTGGGTTAGAAAACAATATTGTTAAGGTGTCAATTCTCCCTAAGTGGATCTATAGGCAATGTAGTCCCAATAAAAAATGCAAATTAGTGCTGGCTGGTGTAGCTCAGTGGATTGAGCGCGGGCCTGCAAATTAAAGGATCGCGGTTTGATTCCCAGTCAGGGCACATGCCTGGGTTGCAGGCCAGTTCCCAGCAGGGGGCGCACAAGAGGCAACCATACACTGATATTTCTCTCCCTCTCTCCTTCCCTTCCCCTCTAAAGATAAATAAAAACATTTTAAAAATGTAAATTAACTCAATGTCCACAGGTAGAAAAAACAAGACACAACTCCAAGACACCATAAAAAAAGGCATCAAAAGGGACAACCGAGAGAAGGGAGTGAGTGGGAGGTCCCCAAGTTCCCCTCCAGTTTTGTGATTCACGGGACGGCCTCACGGGACTCTGCCCAGCGCCGTGCTCCTCATGACTAGGGTTTATTGCAGTGAGCAAACACGGAGCCACCTTGGCAAGGGCAAAAAGCACCCAGCCAGGGCAGAGTCCAGCGACACCAGGCGCAGGTTGCTGGGAGTCAGCTGCCTGAGGGCTCGCACAGGGTGTGCGTACTTCCCCCCCACTGTCCCCCACCCCAGCCCGCGATGCGCAGTGAGGACATGGGCACGTGAACTTCAGTAAGATGAAGACTGAAAACAAGAAGCCAAACAAAAGTAATTGCGACAGAATTTATTTTGCATGAAAAGGAACTCTTAGCTTCAGAAAGTGCATCAGAAGTACGTTCCAACACGGCTCCCTGAGGACCCCTGGACTTCACTGAACAAAGCAAGTGACTGCACCCCAGAGGGGAGAGGGGCCTTGGGAGGTGCCGGTCCCCTGAGGCCTCCATGGGGGCAGCCAGAGGAAGATGGACAGAGAGGGTCTCCCGGTGTCAGGCCCTGTCGCTGGAATAGAGGCCCCAAGCTTGGGGGTAACGGTCCTTCCTTTTTAGGCTAG
>NW_028081617.1:0-1701 GCF_014824575.4 Sturnira hondurensis
ATATTGTTACTTCATTAAAAAGCGATAAGAGGCGTGCACACTTCAAAAACAGTTCTATTAAGCCAACTATCGGGACTGGTTAACTCTCAGTTAACCCCACGGCAGTTTTCCTCGGTTTTAATTATCATGTATGATGCTCCATGACACCATTTAATTACTTGCTTAATCAATGAGTCACTTATTTTGTTACTCTCTCTCCACTGAATACTTATGAACAACTTAGCAACTTAATTATTTGTTCCCATGACACTTTTATATCCTTTATTTACTTTTATTTTCTCAGTTTCAAGTTTTTGGAAAGCTCCATGCTTACTTGGTTCCTGATCTAGGAAAGATTTGGGCTCTGCTTAGGTCGGGGGCGTCAAACTCGTTTTTACCAGGGGCCACATCAGCCTCATGGTTGCCTTCAAAGGGCCCAATGTAACTTTAGGACTGTATAAATGTAACTACTCCTTAACTGGGGGCCAGGAGCTCAGCGCTGCCACCAGACAGAAATGAGGTGGAGGGTTGGATTCGGCCAGAGGTCCTTCTGTTTGCCACCTGGGGCTTAGGTTATGGATCACAGTAGGAAGTGGAGAGCTGACTCTCCTGGGGAAACTAGAATAACAACAAGGAGTCGGATAAGGCAAAAAAAAATCAAGAAGAACCTAGTTTGGTTTTAATTTGTTCAAAGCGAAGTCACAATACATGTGATATATATTGATATATCCCTGATACTAAATTCAAGTGCATACCGCCTACTCAGGGGCTATTAACATAATCACTCATTTCCATGAAGAGAATAAGAAATATGAAATAATTTCACCTAAAAATCATCTAATGCAAATAGTTCATTAAAGAGAAAACAACGTGTATGAAGCATATAAAAGAAAAGTATGAGAAGGAAAGAAGAATCCAACTTACAAAGTCCTCAGCATCTTTTGTTCGTGGCACAAGTTACTGGATATGCTGCTTATCTTCGTGCCTGTCAAGGTCCTGTGGAAAAACGTGGTTCATCTAAGAAATGACTCAAGTTGAGGTGGTACACAAAATGTCATTTTCATCCAGTAAAACAATGCTCACACATTTGCATACAGAGTCTATGTATCCCACTGCCGGATTACTCCCCAGTTTGGCATGCAGGAAAAAGAATGAACCCTCCCATGCTGGTATCATTTGCATAGTAATGCAGAAGAGCGTGTGACCCTAGATGTTAACATTGCACAGACAATGAGCTTGATTTCTCACAAGGACAAACAGAAAAACACTAATCCGCAGTCATAGCCTGACTACAGGCAGCTGCAAGTTTTGTCACGCCCTCTGCACCCTCAAAACATTTGAAACCAACTTGGCATCCCACCCAAACCTTGTTTCTGTTTTTTCTTTCCAACAACCTGACCTAACGGTCTCAAATTTTCTCTTACTTCCTCACTTCCTCTGTTCCCACTCGCAGTCAATGACCGAGTCCTATTCTTTCTTCCTTGGTAGTGTCCCCAGCTTCGGACCCTCTATCTCCATTTTTACCGCTACAAGGTAGATCAAAGGTGAGAAGGTGCAGAAAGGGGTGGAGGAATCTCAGGCCGCAGGGAAGAGCTTCAGTGACGGATTGCAGCCTGAACTCTGGTGGTTCAACTTTCACTGAGCCCAGCCTGAACTCGCGTGGTTCAACTTTCACTGAGTCAACTGGATCATTCCCGTGGCCTCCTCACTGTTTCTCCTATC
>NW_028081618.1:0-1134 GCF_014824575.4 Sturnira hondurensis
TATATATATATATATATATATATATAGCAAAAATAAGGGTTAAGACATGGAGGCACCCAAGGGTTGCTATGATCCAAACTCATAAATTCAGTCCACTGAAAAATATTGCAAATGCAAGGGAATGATAAGAGTAATAGATCTGGTTACACGTCAATCCTTGGGAGAATTAGCACAGACTTCAGGAAGTTACTTTAAAGATACACAGCAAGGGCTTGTGCCTAAATTCAGGGTGAGAGAGTTTTAGCAAGAGCAAGTCACAAAGCACTATTAGAATCAGTAAACAACTTGTGGCTCCAAAGACCCATATTCTCAGGTTAAGTCCGTCAAACCAATTTTGGGGGGATTCAGCTAGCCAAAATTGTCATGGAGGGTCTAAAAAAGCCTCCTGCATGGTTAAGCATTGAATGTCCTGCAGCTGCTGATGTAGCTGTAGCTGCATTATCAATTTGTCCCTTTAAGTTGGTAGAAAAAGTCCCTCTTAGGTGATGTTGAATACCACTCCAGGAGTGCTGGCTAGAATTCCACTTTAGGGGGATGACACACAGCCTGGAGAAGTCTGGATCGAAAGAGTCCAATGGGTGGAGGTGAGTCATCGTCAGGCAAGCTTTTTCTGTGATATGGCTTCACCCTCTTAGCCGGCAGTTCCAAAGGTCATTCTGGAGAGCAAACACAAGCATACCCTCTTCCCCGATTTAAGAAGTCTACAAGGCCCTGCCAAGTTTCATTTCCTAGCGGATCTCTATATAACATCTGAGGGTAAGGTGGTTCTGACTCTTTTGTGTGAAAATGTTTTTCAATTGGAGTATAGAGCAATTCATCGTAATTTAGAAAACTATAGGTAAACATGGCCAATAAAATCAAATTTGGGGGGGAAGGACTCATGACTCCCCCTTTTTTGTTTTTAAGATATTTAAAAGTAGGATGAGCCATTCTACAATTGCCTGACCAGTTGGATTGTAAGGTACTCCTGTTTTACGTTGGATATTCCAGCACTGAAGAAAAACTTGAGTAGAATGTGCAGTGTATCCAGGGCCATTAATTTGGGGCCAGGGCCAACGTATCCAGAGCCATTAAAACTGTATCCAGTTTTAATTTGCTGAGGCCATCCTAAATGATTAAAAGCCTCAAGCCAAT
>NW_028081619.1:0-537 GCF_014824575.4 Sturnira hondurensis
AATTTCAAAGCAGTTCTTTGCTTCAGATTCCAGTCATGCCTTCTCATCCGTTCAGAGAATATTCACAGGAATGTGCAGGAATAGGGTCTCTACCATTTCACTGCCTTCTCTCAACCAGTATCTCTTCAACAGACATGGCCTTCACTCAGTGTCACAGGACAGCTCCATATGCCTGACCCTTTTTGCAGTCCCTGAGCCACAAGCCTCTCCCCCCTAGACCCTCTCCTTCCTCTTTGTGGTGATTTGGCCCAGAGAACCCCACCTCTTCTCCTGGACCGCCAGGGTCAGTAGACAGCCATTAAGCTCATCAATTTCCACTCGGCTGAAGTGGGAAAGAGGGCTGGTTGGATGCTGCAGGCGGAGCTCGGCTTTTGCACTATTGACGCCCTGTACCCACTAGCATATCACAGCATTAGTACTTGGCTGAAAGAATCCCTTCCCCTGCCTCAACGTTGAGTTCTGTGTTAGGCACTCGGTTGCCCACCAAGAACTCCTCTCCTCTTCTTCTAAATCTAAGGCAGTAGGGCTGTAGTGGGG
>NW_028081620.1:0-1693 GCF_014824575.4 Sturnira hondurensis
CAAATTTCTTGGCGTCGGGTTAGGTTGTTTGTTTGAAATGTTTCTGTCTTCTTTAGGTGAGCCTGTATTGCTATGAACTTTCCTCTCAGAACTGCCTTCCCCGTGTCCCATAAGTTTTGGGTTGTTGTGAGTTCATTTTCATTTGTTTCCAGAAACTTTTTGATTTCTTCCTTAATTTCAGTCTTGACCCATTCATTGTTTAATAGCATACCATTCAGTCACCATGATTTTGCATGTTTTGGGGTTTTTTCCTGTGGGGTTGGTTTCTAATTTTAGTCCCCTGTGGTCAGAGAAAATGCTTGATATGATTTCAATTTTCTTGAATTTGTTGAGACTTGTTTTGTGTCCTATCATGTGGTCTATCTTTGAAAATGTTCCGTGTGCATTTGAAAAGAATGTGTGTTTAGCTTCTTTGGGGTGAAGGGCTCTATATATATCAGTCAAGTTGATTTCATCTAGGGTGTTGTTTAGTGCAGCTATATCTTTGTTGATATTTTGTTTGGAAGTTCTGTCCAATTTTGACAGTGGGGTGTTAAAATCCCCTACTATAATTGTGTTGCTGTCAATATCTTTCTTAAGTCTTCTAGGATTTTTCTTATATATTTGGGTGCTCCTGTTTTATTTACGATGTTAATGTCTTCTTGGTGGATTCTTCCCTTGAGTATTATGAAGTGACCTTCTGGGTCTCTGTTTATGGCACTTTTTTTGAAATCTATTTTGTCTGATACTAGAATTGTTACCCTGGCTTTTTTTTCTTGATCATTTGCTTGGAAGATTTGTTTCCAGCCTTTCACTTTTAGTCTGCGATGGTATTTTGTCCTGAGGTGGGTCTCCTGTAGGCAGCATATGTGTGGGTCATGCTTTCTTATCCATTCAGCTATTCTGTGTCTTTTGATTGGAGCATTTAATCCATTTACATTTAAGGTTATTATTGATAGGTACTTATTCATTGACATTTGTGTACCTGTGTTCCTGTCCATCTCTCTCTTTTCCTTCCTTTCCTTAAAGCAGCCCTTTTAATAGTTTTTGTAGAGCTGGTTTGGTGGAGGCATATTCTTTTAGACTTCCTTTGTCTGGAAGCTCTTTATGTGGCCTTCTATCTTGAATGAGAGCTTTGCTGGGTAAAGTAGCCTTGGTTGTAAGGTCTCTGGTTCTCATTACTTGAAATATTTTTTGCCATTCTCTTCTTGCTTGGAGTGTTTCCATTGAGAAGTCAGTAGCTAACCTTATTGGGGCTGCCTTGTATGTTACTTCCTTTTCCTCCCTTGCCGCCTTTAAGATTCTCTCTTTGTCTTGGAATTTTGCCATTTTAATGATGATGTGTCTTGAAGTGGGCGTCTTTGGGTTCCACCTGCCTGGGACTCTCTGCGATTCCTGGATTCGTGTGACTTTTTCTCTCATCAAATTAGGAAAATTTTCCATCATTACTCTTTCAAATAGGTTTTCTATCTCTTGTTCTCCTTCTTCTCCTTCTGGTATTCCTATTATTTGGATATTATTACGTTTCATGTTGTCTTGCATTTCTCTTAGTCCCTCTTCATTCTTTCTGAGCCTCTTTTCTCTTTCTTGCTCTTTCTGGGAGATTCTTTCTACAGTGACTTCCAACTCGCTGATCCTATCTTCTGCCTCATTGATCCTGCTTTTCATTCCTTCTACTGTGTTCTTCAGTTCCAAAATTGTATTCTTCACTTCC
>NW_028081621.1:0-693 GCF_014824575.4 Sturnira hondurensis
TGAACTGTACCGAAGTCTGACAACAACAAACCATTCATCCCGACTGGTAAAATGGGTGGAGTCAGCGGCTGGTGGAACGGAGTTGTGCAGGAAAAGCGGGACCAGACTGACCCTGGCGCACAGGTGGCCATTGGCAGATCCCAGAGGTGGGGTGGCAATGGGCAGACCCAGTGAGGGTGCAAGGTGGCTGGCTGACTGTGGTCACACATTTGTGAGAAGATAAATCAGGTGAAGGAGTGAGCAGTGAGACAGACTGTGCAGGCTACTGCCCCATCTACGGGAATTAAAGTCTAAAAGCACCAATTGGAAAAACTCTTGGGGTCAAGGTGCCGGGAGAAGCTCCTGGGCTCACAGAGAGTTTCTTGGAGAGACCAACAGGCTCCTGGCGGCTGCATAGGCCCACACACCAGGGAACCAGCACCAGACAGGCCCAATTTGCTTGTGGGAAGCGGCAGAAGGGACTGAAATCTAAGAGAGAGCAGAACAAATGCCATTGCCCTGCTCTGACCACACTCCCACATACAGCGTCACAACCCAGCAACTGGGTTACCCTGCCCTGGTGAACACCTAAGGCTCCGCCCCTCATACATAACAAGTGTGAACAGACCAAAACATTATGGCTCAAGAACAGCTCAAAGCCGCAGAACAAATAATTCTAAGCGACCAAGAGATAGCCAAACTATCAGATACACA
>NW_028081622.1:0-620 GCF_014824575.4 Sturnira hondurensis
GGACTTAATTGATATACATGTGTGTGTATATATACACACACATATGCATAGGCATGTACACATATACATGCACGTGCCTGCATATACATATATACTATATGTGTACATATGATATACACAATGTATGTACACGCATATGTACATATGCATATAATAGATATGTGTGTACATATATACACATGTATATACACGTGTGTATGTGTATGTATATGCACATACACACAGATAGAACACTTCACCCCAAAGAAGCAAAATACACATTCTTTTCAAATGCACGTGGAACATTTTCATAGATAGACCTCACAGTAGGGCACAAAACGAGCCTCAAAGGAATTTAAGAATATTGAAATTATATTAAGCATCTTCTCAGGTCACAATGACTTGAAACTAGAAACCAACCTCAAGGAAAAAATTCATAGACATTCAAATTCATGGAGACTGAATAACATGCTATTAAACAATAAACAGGTTAACAATGAGATGGAGGAAGAAATTAAAAAGTTTCTGGAATCAAATGAAAATAAACACACAGCAGCGCAAAACCTATGGGACATAGCAAAGGCAGTCTTCAGAGGGAATGCATATCAATAGAGGCCTACCTAAAAGAGATAGAAATATTT